>NC_064849.1:51120002-51162502 GCF_024139225.1 Suncus etruscus | reverse complement strand
TCAGAAATCGCTCCTGGTTTGGGGACCATATGGGACACAGGGTGGGGGTGGGGAAATCGAATCACAGTCTGTCCTAGGTCGGTGGTGTTCAAGGCAAACACCCTGCCGCTGCACCACCACTCCAGCCCCTCTGTGTGTCGCTTTTTTGTTTTGTTTTGTTTTAATACCACTTTATTTTTTGTTTATTTTTTTCACACTTCAATTTCTTTTTATTTTATTTTATTTAAACACCTCGATTACATACATGATTGTGTTTGGGTTTCAGTCATGTAAAGAACACCACTCATCACCAGTGCAACATTCCCATCACCAATGTCCCAAGTCTCCCTCCTCCCCACCTTACCCCCTCCTGTACTCTAAACAATCTCTCCATTTCCCTCATACATTCTCATTATTAGGACAGTTCAAAATGTAGTTATTTCTCTAACTAAACTCATGACTCTTTGTGGTGAGCTTCCTGAGGTTCCCTTTTCTACTTTTAACTGCGCTCATTGCTTTGTAGAAAACTTCCTACCATGTACTGGTTCTCCTGTCTGTTATCTCTGTTGTCTCTGGATATTATTACCATACTTTATTTTATTTTTCTTATACCCCACAAGTGAATGAGGTTCTTCTATATTCTTCTATTTTCTTTTAGATTCTTCTATATCCCTGACTCATTTCACTCAGCATGATAATCTCCATATACATCCATGTATAAGAAAATTTCATTTTTTCTTTTTTTTTTTTGGTTTTTGGGCCACACCCAGTTACGCTCAGGGGTTACTCCTGGCTATGCGCTCAGAAGTCGCTCCTGGCTTGGGGGACCATATGGGACGCCGGGGGATCGAACCGCGGTCCGTCTCCTAGGCTAGCGCAGGTAAGGCAGGCACCTTACCTCCAGCGCCACGGCCCGGCCCCAATTTCATTTTTTCTAATAGCTGTGTAGTATTTTATTGTGTAGATGTATCACAGTTTCTTAGCTACTCATCTGTTGTCGGGTACCTGATTTATTTCCAAATTCTGACTAATGTAAATAGTTCTTTGATAAACATAGGTGTGCATAGGGCACTTGTGTATTGTGTTTTTAGGGTATATTTCTAGGAGTGGTATTCTAAATGATAAGGAAGCTCAATTTCCATTTTTTGAGGTTTATTCACATTGTATTCCAGAAAGGCTGTACTAGATGGCATTCCCACCAGCAGTGAATTTGAGTCTCTATCTCCCCATATCCATGCCAATACTGGTTGTTCTTGTGATGTGTGCCATTCTCTTTGGTATGAGCTGATACCTCATTGCTGTTTTGAATTGCAGCTCCCTATTTATTAGTGATGTGAAACATTTTTAATGTGCCTTTGGCCATCTGTATTTCTTCTTTGAGGATATATCTGTTCATTCTTCCCCCTCATTTTTGAATGGGATTAGATGTTTTCTTGTTATGTTCTATTAGTACCTTGTATATCTTAGATATTAACCCATTATCAGATGGGTATTGAGTCAATAGTTTCTCTAGTTTCTTGGGTAGCCTTTGTATCCTAGTCTGTTTCCTTTGAGTGCAGAAGCTTCTCAATTTAATGTAGTCCAATTTGATAGTGGTGTTTCCTTCTTGAAGATGTTTTTAGTCTCAATTCATGGAATATTTTTCTACATTTTCTTCTGTGTGCCTATGGTTTCTAGTCTGATATCAAGGCCTTTAATCCTTTTTGGTTTAATCTTAGAGCATAGTGTTTAATGAGATGTTTGAGTTCACATTTTTGTATATAGTTGACCAGTTACTTCAATACCACTTGTTGAAGAGGTAAAGCTGTTTTCTTAAAATATTTTCTTAAAGAAATTTACTTTCTAGAACTTCCTAATTAGATTATAAATAAGTCTTGTATACAAGATATCATAGGACACATGCCATATGTAATTTATTGTCCCTATAATTCTCTGTCAATAAGTAACATATTTGACATAGGCAGCACCCTAGCTTTACTGAGGCTAAAGTATTGACTCAGTATTCTACAAGGAATATAGGCCAGCATTAGAATTCTGATTCCTAGTGGTTCATATATCAAAGACTAAAATGACAAGGGCCTTTTATTTATTATTTTTCTCTGGCAGGGAGTGAAAGTAGATAGGGTCATACTTTAAGACAATTATTCATTCTGAGGGCCTTCTTCAACACACATATATTTGTTGTTATTGTTTTTGGGCTTTATCCTGCCATTCTCTTGGATTACTCCTGGCAGTAGTTAGGACATATGGTATGCCAGGGATCAAATCTAAGTTGGTTTTATGCAAGACACTAGCTTTCCCATTGTACTATCTCTCCAGCTCCTCTTATATAGATAATAAAATAAGAAAATAAGGTAATCTGAGTCCCACATAGAAAAACGAGTCAGTACACAGAATATTGCTACTACATCATGTCCCTAAAGTAGTTTTAATCCCAGTATACACTCCTGGCTATGATTTAAGGAATGTGATGTTAAAGCCCATTAGGGAAACCAAAACATGTAAGGACAAGCATCTCCAGTGTTGTATTTGACCTAGTGTTTGTCACCAGAGAGAAAACAATCAATTTTGTTTTCAGTCAAAACTACACCTTCTCATAGGTCTAATTTAGTTTCCTAATTAGGTTGCTTTGTTCTAATAAAAAAAAGGAAATCTGAGATTCCCATGGGAGAGCCATAAAAGAGAGAACAAAGCCCCAGGGGTGCTTATTTCTCTGAGAATAATTCTTAAGGCATAGTCAAGGGACTAGTCATGAAGAAGGACCAGTGTTAGTGGATCAGAAGACCTATGCAATTGGGGAAAGTTATATTTTTAGAGGCAGTTTCACTTGAAGAGTTAAACTAGTATGTAAAATGGGAGAGCATCAAATTGTGAGTGAATACTGAAAGAATAAATTTGTTTCCTCTGGCATATTTTTGTGTGTTTGAAATATGAATTTTTTGGGGGTTTGGGTCACACCTGGTGGCACTCAGGGATTACTCCTGGCTCTGCACTCAGAAATTGCTCCTTAGCAGGGTCGGGGGGCCCATATGGGATGCTGGGGATCTAACCTAGGTCTGTCCCAGGTCAATTGCGTGCAAGGCAAATGCCCTATTGCTGTGCTATCACTCTGGCTCTGAAATATGAATTGTTTTATGTATTAGAGGGACATGGAGACTTAGCGTCAGAATCCAGGAATATTAGCTCTTCATTTTAAGATAGTCACTATCAGTGCCTCATTTTCTTCCACTGTATCAACTTTTTATGCAGTGTAAATTTTGTTCTTTTAAAAGTTTGCCTCCTGTTACTCAAACAATTCCAGAAAATGAAGCTATGCATTACTTTTGTTTGTTTGTTTGTTTGTTTATTTTTTGTTTGTTTTTGGGTCACACCCAGCAGTGCTCAGGGGTTACTCCTGGCTGTCTGCTCAGAAATAGCTCCTGGCAGGCACGAGGACCATATGGGACACCGGAATTCGAACCAACCACCTTAGGTCCTGGATCGGCTGCTTGCAAGGCAAACACTGCTGTGCTATCTCTCCGGGTCCATTACTTTGAAAAAAAGAAAGCATTAATTTTATGAAGGTGATAAGGAAGCAGTGAAGAATGTATTAAAGTGATTGTCTTTAGGTATGTAAGAGGGTAATAAAATGATGAGTAAAAAGTGGTATGTAAATTAGAAATTGAAAAATTTATTTGAGGGCTGGAGAGATAGCATGGAGGTAGGGCATTTGCCTGGCATGCAGAAGGACGGTGGTTCGAATCACAGCATCTCATATGGTGCCCTGAGCCTACCAGGCGCAATTTCTGAGTGTAAAGCCAGGAGTAACCCCTGAGCACTGCCGGGTGTAACCCAAACCCCCCACCAAGTTATTTGAGACATTGTGATTTATAATATTGTTAATCCCTAAGCACTGCTAGATATGACCATTCTTCCCCTACAAAAAGATTAGTATGAGAACATTTATTTTAAACATTTTCAATTTATATGAACATCTTTCTCTTCAGGATCACAGGAAGATGGGGGTCTTTGCCTTAAGTATTATGGTTCATATGATAAACAGTTGCTACCAAAAGAAAGAACACAAAGGATAAGGCATACTGTGTTGTCTCTGGACACTGGTAATGCCAAACTAAACTTTAAATCCAGAGTTCCACCAATACTTACATTGACTAAAAGGTCTACAAAATAGGGACAGAGTAATAGCACAGTGGGGAGTGTATTGGCCTTGCACACTGCTTGCTGACCTGGTGAAATGGTAATCTTGTAAAATTTTAAGCACCTCTCATCTATTTCCACTAGATACCAGTAGCATGATGCCCTCCCTATCCCATATTGCAATTTTTTGTTTGTTTGTTTTAGGGCCACACCTGGTGACACTCAGTGGTTACTCCTGACTCTGCACACAGAAATTGCTTCTGGCAGGCTTGGGGAACCTTATGGGATGCCGGAAATCAAACAAGTCAGTCCAAGGTTGTCTGCATGCAAGACAATTGCCCTACCTCTGTGCTATCTCTCTTGCCTTCATATTGCAATTTAAATATGTTTTAGATGTTATTGAGTCCCTAAAAAAGAAGTTAAATCATCTTTTTCCTCCCTGCAATTTAAAACTTTGAGGTTAAACAGTATGTGTATTCTATGGCAGGAGACATAGAAATGTTATAAAGTGCTAAGTGAAACCCTAGGCATTATCAGACAAATAATGAGAAAATTCAAAATGCTAGAGGAAAGAAGACAGATGGTTAGATAATTCAGGATAAAGAATGTGATAGTGTTAAGTTAGATGGTTTTATTTTATGTGCTATGTCACACAGATATGGATAAAAAGAATAACTTAGAAATTTCAAGGATGTGAACAAGCAAAAAAAGCTTTCTCTCATTAGCCAAAGTACCAATAAAACAAGACAAAACTTTTAGATAATAACCTCACTGTTCTAAAAAATACTACAACCCACCTCTCCACCTGCAAGGTAGAAATGGAGATTGTAGTATTTTAGTCTCAGCAGGCTATAACATAGTACCCTAGCCTTCTCCTCTCTGAGGTGGTATCTGTTGAGAGTCAAAACAAACAACACTTCCCAGTAGGAATGAGGCTACCATCTGCCATTTTTGGTTTGTCATTAGGAGCCATGTGAAGAACAATAATAGGGCAGAACTAATAAGTACAGTGTCAATCTCTAACAATAACAGCAATAGCTGTTATTTCATCAACAAAGACCACGTTAGGAACCTGGACTGCTACTCCTAGCCAGTAGTAATGATGTAGCTTCTATCCTCCCACAATTGTCCATGCTAAAACAGTGTCAGAGGAAATATTGTAATTAAGATTCAACCAGTCAATATAATGCTTCAAACATCCATGCTTTTTTAGGCAATCACTTGTGATAACAAGAAACAGGAATTTCTTGGAGGTATGAAAGGGAACCAGTAGATCTAACACTGAGATGATAGGCATGTTTGAAGGATCTGACAAAGGTTTTAAAGTATCTCTTAAAAACAACAACAACAACAACAAATGCTTCAAAGAGCAATTATGGAGCATTGAAAATAAATGGAAAATCTTAGCAGAAGAAAAAAAGAGTTCTAGTAAAGAATATATAAAGAAAACTGGGGGCCAGAGAGATAGCATGGAGGTAAGGTGTTTGCCTCACATGCAGAAGGACGATGGTTAGAATCCCAGCATCCCATATGGTCCCCTGAACCTAGCAGGAGCGATTTCTGAGTGTAGAGCCAGGAGTAACCCCTGAGAGTTGCTGAGTGTGACTCAAAATCCAATAAAATAAAATAAAATAAAAAATAAAAAAAAAGAATATATAAATAAAACTAAAAAACATTTTTAGAACTAAAAAATATAATAGACAAAATAAAAACTCAATGGTTAGCTCTAGAGCCACACAAAGAAGAATGAATAAATGAACTAGAAAATCAACCAATATAGTGTACTCAAGCTGAATAAAAGATAGTAAATTGAGAAAAAAATGTGATTAGAATTTTAGAACCTTTAAGATACTAACAGAAAGAAGGTTTAACCTTATTAATGAATTCCCAGAAATTGAGTGACTCCTGCTTTCAACAAAACCAAGAAGTATGCACAAAATATATGATATTCAAATTTCTGGAAAATAAAAGGAAAATATATTGGAAATATAGAGAAATAATCTTACTTATACAGAAAAACAATTTGAAAGTAGATTTCTCATAAGAAACCATATAAGTCAGAAACAACAGGTACAATATTTTTTTAAGTTCTAAAAGAACTATCCAGATTTTATATTCAGTGAAATTATCTCTTACAAGCAAATAGAAAATTTTCATACTAAGTAAAGAGATTTTCATATTAAGTAAAGGTAAGAGAATTTGTTACTAAAAGTTCTACCCAAAAGAATGACTTCTGATGCTTTTGTAAGAACTTTTAGATTATCTAGACGGAAGAGAGAACACAATAAATAATAAGTACTGGTAAATAGAATAGCTTTATTTTTTTCCTCTTCATAAAGTAGGATAATGATGACTTGGATCAATACCCAGAAAATTATCCTAAAATAGATGTCTAAACTAAATCCTGAATTAATATTTTATTTCATTAATATTATTAAATGATAAATTTATAGGAATGGAGAACAGATTTGCGGTTACAAGGATTTGGAAAGGCCATTAAAAAATCCTTCTGGTGATGGACATGTTTATAATGCTTGTGTTAAAACATCATAGGTAAACATATAGGGTTAAAAGGATGAGTAAATAAATTTTGGACAGTAAAATAAAAATCTTTAGAGCTAGGGGCCATAATGGTGATGCAAGCCGTAAGGCATCTGCCTTGCACATGCTAACCTAGGACAGACTGCAGTTCGATCCCCTGGCGTTCCATATGGTCCCCCAAGCTAGGAGCGATTTCTGAGTGCATAGCCAGGAGTAACCCCTGAGCATCACCGGGTGTGGCCCAAAAACCAAAAGAAAAAAATCTTCAGAGCTACTGAACTAAAATTATGTTAAATATTCTTCATTTAAATAAAATATATCTAATAGATTGTACAGCATATATCTAGTGATGTTTATATTTGGGAAGCATTTCTTTACAAGTACTTGGTTTTCTTGGTATACTGTATAGTCTTTTAAATATTTTTTGGGGTTTTACACCCAATAGTGCTCTGAGTTTAGTCTTGGTTCTGTGGTCACAAATTGCTCCTGGTGGGGCTCTTGGGTCCATATGTAGTGCTGAGGATTAAACTTGGGTTGATGGTATGCAAGGTAAGTGCCTTATCTACTATCTTTCTGCTTCAATTTTGCTCTCACTATATTATAGAGTATGACATGACAAAATTAGAATTATATTTTATGAACACAGAAACACAAAATTTAAACTCAGTCTGTTTATTAAAACTAAAAATGCATTCTAATTTAGTAAAATTTTTTTGACATTTTACTTTGTGGAAAAGAACTTTAAGAGTCTGAGTGACAACTTTCTTTAAAGTGTTTCCTTAGCTTCATATTTTACTAAAATACAACTGTAAGGCATTCACTTTGTATAAATCCAATGAAATAAAATAACTTTTGCAAAGACATATAGCTAATTGTTGTACTTTGATAAGTATCCATTTAGCTCTCTTGATAGCCAAATCAGCATTACTTTTACGACAACAACAACAAAATATATATACATATGTAGTATATGTAATAGTTTATTTACATAGTTTACTTATTAAATAGTTCAGTTATTGTATATATACATATATATGTATATATATTTTGTTGTTGTTGTTTTTGGGTCACACCCGGTGGAGCTCAGGAGTTACTTCTGGCTCTGCACTCAGAAATTGCCCCTGACAGGCTCAGGGGATCATACGGGTTGCTGGGAATCGAACCAAGGTCTGTCAGGGTTGGCTGCATGCAAGGAAAATGCCCTACCATTGTGCTATATCTCAGGCCCCAAGTTTATATATTTTTATTGTACTTAAATATTCCCTTTTTCCCTATCATCCTTTCTCTTTATTAAAACCTAGATTCCAGTCAACCAAAGTTACTTTTCACCTTCTTGGATCTCCGTGATGATTTACTAGTGGGAAGATCATCATAGTCCTCTCTACTGGGATGGACACCCATAGCTCCTTGCTATATTGACTTGTGAGCCCAACACAACTAGCCTGGGGAACATTAGCAAGAAATAAAGATTTGCTGTTCACAGAGCTTTGTTGTTGTGATAGTGACTTGAGCTTGGGCTGGGTTTGCAAAACAACATATTATGCCATAAATTTAAAACATAATAGGTATCAATGAGTTTTTTATGTGATCATTAACTTGTTACTTTTAGTAAGTACTGATGATTCTGCCATCTTAAATTGCTATTAATATAAATAGAAGATTAAATTGTTTTTATCTACCATATCCTTTGTGAAATAAGGGAAGGACAACAAACTGATATGCCCTTTTAAAAACGATCATAACTATATTTTATTTTAAAAATTGAGCTATTCTAAAAACAAAGAAGTAAATAACATTGAATACCTTAAGTCCATTTATAGACCAATAGATCTAGGTTGTGAATCCTCATGGCTGTGGAGAAATAAACTATTTCAGACAATTATAAAATGTTATTTTTTGTGAGTTGTAATATTTTTTGAGAAACCTTAACTTAAAAATATGGAATAGTTTCCTCACCAGGAATTCTCACAAGTCTGAGGATGCAGTACTTTGAATATTCTCTAATCATCCTTGGATTTCCATGGTCATTAACTATTGATTGGCAAACTAGCCATGAGACTTGACAAGTATGGATAAGTGAAATTCCCTGAAGCCTCTACTTCTTCCCCACTGTCTAAATCTATCTTCTTTTTAGATCTCACAGATAACAAAGTAAGTATAATTCCTGTCCTTTGCTTGGCTTACTACAAATTTATTAGGCACACAGGAGAAGATTATAATAAAACCAGACCTCATCGTTTCAGCCAGATTTTACCTCAAGAACATCTCCACTCTCAAGCCCTTCATCTCTTAATCATTGGAAATAGGGTTCAGCAGAAATGAAAGATTGAGACAGCTGAGACACTTTCCATTGTTCTGATTTCGTTATGCTGTTGAGATCTGCCTAGATGTGTGGAGTCTTTGACAATTAATTATTACTCAGGAAAGTGATTATTAAACAGTTCACTGAATTATGGCTCTTAATGCACAACTCTGTACTCATGCTCTTTAGGGTTAAGTGAAAAAGCTTACTAAATATCCATTTACAATGGAATCTTTGAAAATGCTAAATGGAATGCATAATTCATATAGGCTGTCACTAGTACAATGCCAAATCAGGTTAGCCAAATATCAAGTAACAAGGAAATGAGAGTAAGTGGCAGTCCTAATAGAACTAGTTCTGAATAGCTTAATGGATGCAGATGATCAGAAAATTCAAAATAATAGTGACTTAACCAAGATAGAAGTTTATTTCTCTTTTGTAAGAAGCTCATGTAAAAGATAATGTAAGACTGACAGGGTGTTGTGTAAAATCGGAGATCACATATCCTGCCGTCTTACTACTTTACTGATTCTGACTCATCCCTTAGTTTATTTCAGGGTCCAGTATGGCTGGTTCTGATATTCCAGCTGTTTTCTAGTTAGCAGGAAGGTGTTAAAAAAGGGTGCTCAAGACTATCTCCCACTTTTGCTTATATTTCATTGGCCAAAACTTAGAAACATGACCACATGTGCATTCTTTATTTGGGCTGCTATATGCCAAAGTTCACATTCTATTTTTGTGGAAGAAGGTATAGTGTCTAAGAGTAATTTATCTTCTGTGGAAACATTTTATGACTTAGAATTATTATCTTATATACTAAAGGCTTATAGAGTAGTTGGCAATATTTTGTATTATACTAGGGAGCAAGAATAGAAACATTTTTATATGATAAATATTTTAGCTTTAAGCCAATGATAAATTTTAAATGATAAAATTTTTAGCTTTAAGTTTGGAAATATAACAAGAAAACTAGTGGACAGTGGAAAATGTTGACAACCCTAGGGCTTCAATTTGATATCATGATAGAAATATTTGATTTATGATTTTTAAAATGATTGATGCAGTCTTAGACTCTTAGTATAAAGGCTCAATATATATATATTATATCAACACTACTTTCCAATATAATTGAACTGCTTATATTCTCACTACAAATATTAATTTCTCTACATCCTCATCAGTGTAGTGAAAGTGTCCTTTCAACTCTATCCTGTAAGATACAGGCTTTCCAACACTTTTATGTGAAACTTTATCAAATAAAATATCAATAAAGTGCAATCTTCCAACTATTTTCATATATGTCTATGGGATTTTTAATTGTAAAATTAAGAACCTACCTGCTCAACCCAGGTTCCCACCAGTGTGCTATTTGGCCATTGGTATTTAGCTATCTGTTCATTTTATTTGGCTCATTATTTGGCTCATTATTATGTCCAACACTGTCCAACACTGCTGGAAAAACAGCAATAAGCAAATGAATTACCTATTTCTTAGGGGCTAGCATATAGAAAGAAGAGGAGGAGAGAAAACAAATAATCTAGCAATGTCTTCAAAGGAAATAAGGGGCATGAGAAATAATCAATAAAAGGAAGATAAAGAATGTTGGGGAGGAGACATTTGTTCACCTGATGGTGCTCAGGGCTTCTTCCTCAATCTCTGCACAGGGATAACTCCTGGTAGAGTTTAGCAGACTATATAGGGTACTGGGTATTGAACCCATGGGAAGTGTTTACCCACTTCACTATCTTTCTGGTCCCAGGAGATACACTTAAGTTAGATAGCATAGATGTATCGGAATATAAGTATCCAATCAATAAAAAGGACCCAAAATTGAAGAAACAATGTAGATGATACTAGAATACATGTTAGAATAAGTAATAGTAAACTAAACTTTTGCGCATCTAATAAGAGAACATTAGAGATAACCTCATGTGAATTAGGGACTTTTGCTAAGATCAATTAAAGATTATTGGAGAAAACTAAGCTAGGTTTCATTTATAAACAGTATCATAAGAAATTCCTGTTGTGACATGGGCCAAAGAGAAAACAAACATTGAAAATACCTTCCAACTTGAAACATAGTTTTATTTTCTGAGATGGGAAAACCATGTGTGATCCAGGTGTGGAGGTGAGTTCTGACTTGCTATGTTAAAGGTGCCTAATATACTTCAAAAGAAAATGTCCAATAGTCAGTTAGTTATAATTTGAAAGTTCAGGGTAGGGCTGGAAAGATTGGAAAGCACCAATGATTCATGCTTTTTAATTCAGAAACTGGAAGATAACCAAGGGTATCATGCAAACCTAGAGTATCTGGAATGAAGAGAAATAGGGATTAGAAATCTAGGAGTACAGTATTGTTTAGCAGCAGAGAATAAAAAGGTAGTATGAACACCAGAAACTGGGGGGAAAAGCATGATGTGATAGAAAACAAGGAGGAAACCAAATAACAAATGTATTTCTGGAAGGTAATAACTAAAATCCTGCTGTCAGATAAGATGAGGTTGCTACAGTTTAACCACAATATTATAATTACATTGTTTTTTTGTTCTGGGGCCACAACTGGTGGCACTCAGGAGATTGTCCTGACTCTGCACTCAAAAAACACTCCTGGCAGGCTTGGGGACCATATGGGATTCTGGGGATCAAATCTCGGTCAGCTGTGTGCAAGGCAAATGCCCTACCTGCTGTGCTAGAGCTCCTGCCCTTAACTATAAACATTTGACTATAAATATACATGGCTACCTAAGAAATTATATTGTGCTCTGAACTGTATGACCAAAAGAGGCTTTTCTGTGTATCCTCCTTTTATTTACACAGAACATGTTTCTGAATGTCTGGTCACCAAATGTGTGGAGGTTTTTGTCTACAATGAGTGTTCTCTGAAACACTATCTTGCTGTCTTAAACAGTTTAACTCAGTTCTGACTCTATCTGGAAAAAGCATCATATTCATTATATTCCACAAAACCATTCCCATTCCACTTTAGGAGGATTCAGGGGATCCATATCTCCTATATAATTTTTTACGAAATCAGAGGTGCCATAGCCCCCTCTTCAGATTTGGATAATTTGCTAGTATGACACACAGATCTTAGGAAAGCATGTAAGGTTACCAGTTTATTAAGATATGACAAAAGATGTGGATAAACAATTACATGAAGAAGGAAACTTAGGGTTACCAGTACCTTAAAGGATACAAATGAACAGTCCTCATAAGAAAGACAAAGCGTGAGATGTAGTAGGGTTCTGAATGCATGAGAACTTGTGTTTTCCTCTCAGGAAGAACGTATTTTCCAAATTAGAAAATCCCCAAATCCATTATGTTGTGATTTTTGTGGATGCTTTATTATGTAGGCATGCTGAATCATGACCTCTGTTTTCAACCTTTTGTTCCAGTGAAATGAGGTTGGGGCTGAAAGTTTCAAGCTTCTATTCATGGATTGGTTTTTTGCATACAAGGATCTAGATATTCTTATTACCTAGAAAATTACAAGAGTTTAAGAAACTCTGTGCCTGGGAACTATGGACAGAAAATTATTTTATATTATCTTACAGATGTATTTTATATTTAAATTTTCTAGTTGTACATTTCCATTCTGGTTTTAATATGTTGATCATATGTCTGATAACTTCCCTGAACTCTTTTATTTGTTCTGACAATTTGCTTGTAGATTTATGTGTAATTAAAGTAGTGATGGTGAGCATCCAAATTTTATTTTTGACCTCAAATGAAAGACTTACTTCAGAGCTTCTACATTATACCTAAGTGTAAGTTTACCATAGTTTATTAGATAGATATTATTGTTTATGTTAACTCCTTCCTCAGCTTGCTAAAAATAGTTAACATGAATGAATGTTGAGTTTTGTTGGGCACTTTTTCTGCTTCTATTAAAATAATCATACTTTTCCTCCTTAATCTATTTTTGTGACATAACTGTTCATTTGAAATATCTTTGTATCAATTGAAAATATTCTTGGTTATATTATAGTATGCTTCTATGCCCTAAGTATTTATCTCTTGGGATTTTCGCATTTGTGTTCGTGCATGAGATTGATGCATATACTTTTTATCTTGTTTAGTTTTTGTTCATTTGTGTTACTAACCACAAATTTTGGATGTTGTCTTTTCATGTTCTTAAAAAACACTTTATAAGGGGCCGGTGAGGTGGCACTAGAGGTAAGGTGTCTGCCTTGCAAACACTAGCCAAGGAAAGGACCACGGTTCGATCCCCCGGCGTCCCATATGGTCCCCCCAAGCCAGGGGCAATTTCTGAGCACATAGCCAGGAAGAACCCCTGAGCATCAAATGGTGTGGCCCGAAAAACCAAAAAAAAAAAAAAACACAAAGAAAACAAACAAACATAAAAACACTTTATAAGAGGGACTATCTGTTATTTAAAAGTTTTGCAGTTTTCACTTGTATTGTCTCCACTGCTTAGTATCTTGTGTAGGAAATTATTTTATAAATTAAATCTCATATTTTAAATGATTATTAATTTATTCAGGCTTTTAATTTTCTTCCTTCCAAATAAAGTTACTTACATGAATTTCTAGATAGTAATTTTTTTTTTTTTTGGTTTTTGGGCCACACCCAGCGGTGCTCAGGGGTGACTCCTGGCTGTCTGCTCAGAAATAGCTCCTGGCAGGCACGGGGGACCATATGGGACACCGGGATTCGAACCAACCACCTTTGGTCGGGATCGGCTGCTTGCAAGGCAAACACCACTGTGCTATCTCTCCGAGCCGATAGTAATATTTTTATCTGTTTCCGTACATTTATTGGCCAGATGTTATTAATAGATTATGTCTATTTCTTTGTAGCTTAACCTTTTGATTTTATAGTTGAAGAGTCTGTCTCAGCATGCGTTGAGATTCTGAATCTCAATTTCCAAACATAGATGTGCAAGAAATATGTTTATTTGTCTAGCACTCAAATTGGTCTTTACTTGGAGTTCCTATTCCATAAAGTCCACAGAAATTTGGACTTAGGAAATTTGTAGATTCTTTTCTCCATTCCTGGGATATTTTTCAAACCCAACATGTGTACTGCTTTACTGTGTGTGTGTGTGTGTGTGTGTGTGTGTGTGTGTGTGTGTGTGTGTGTGTTTGATATAATACTTGGTTTGTCCCATTACTCTGTTGTATCATTTATGCTGTCATTTTCTGAAAGTAAATGTTTATCCCAGGACTTGACTGCATTGAATTTACCTTAGTACTCAAAATCCAAAACATTGGGGGCAGAAGTATTTGAACTTCTACTCTTGGTGATCTGTCATGAAGCCTATTTTGTTCAAGTGGACTTCCTTCTGTCATCAGTTTTCCCAAGTCCTGCTGAGCTTCTCTTGTTACCATTCCCAGTTTTTCAATTTATCCAGTTTTCCCTTCTCCCCTATTTATTGGTATAGCATGCTATAGCTTGAATAGATTCTCAGAAATTACATACTGTTCCAGTTTCCTGGAACATGAAGAGGTCACTAATTCTTCCTGCTCTTTAGTTTTTAAAAAAAATCACCTCTTCATTTCTTGGGTACTTAATCCAGAAGGGAGGCTAGAGGTAATCCTCTATCCCAGGTTCCCTAATGTATCTCCGTCCTACCCACTGCCCCATCAACATCCTCAGGGCCAGAAATTGAATTCTTTTCCAGTTGTAGAAGAAGAAAATAATTGTTCAAACAAATCAAACCAAATCAATGATATTGTTTCCTCTTTTACAAAATTCCCAGGTTTTTGAAATCTAAACTTCATAAAGAGTTTTGTTTATAACTTTGTATTCAGTGGCAGTATCTTTTATCTGAAGCCCTGGGATTAGAATGGCTGAAGTGAGTCAAGGAAGTTGAACATGGGGTTCAACTTGTGGTTTGGAAGGAACTGCTTGTTGACACTTTAAGCTCTGATTTTTATTTGACAGATAATGAGAATTTTGAGATGTAACTCATTAGCCATGGAATTATTCAATTTTAGGGGAATTGGGGGTTTGGGCCACACCAAGCAATGTTCAGGGGTCACTCCTGGCTCTGCACTCAGAAATCACTCCTTGCAAGGCCAGAGCAGTGGCGCACTGGTAGGGTGTTTGCCTTGATGCGGCTGACCTAGGACTGACCAATGTTCGATCCCCTGGTGTCCCATATGGTCCCCCAAGCCAGGAGTGATTTCCGAGCACATAGCCAGAAGTAACCCCTGAGCATTACTGGGTATGGCCCAGAAACCAAAAACAAACAAAGAAGAAAGATGAAAGAAAGAAAGAGAGAGAGAAAGGAAGAAAGAGAGAAAGAATAAATGAATGAAAGAAAAAGAGAAAGAGAAAGAAAACAAAAAAGAGAAGAAAGATAAAAGGAAGGAAGAAAAAGAAAGAAAGAAAGAAAGAAAAAGAAAGAAAGAAGGAAAGAAAGAGAAAAAGAAAGAGAAAGAAAGAAGAAGAAAGAGAAAGAAAAGAAAGAGAAAGAAAGAAAAAGAAAAAAAGAAAAAGAAAGAGAAAGAAAGAAAAAGAAAGAGAAAAAGAAAGGAAAGAAAGAAGAAAAGAAAAAGGAAGAAAAAAAGAAAGGAAAGAAAGAAGAAAGAAAGAAAAAGGAAGGAAGGAAGAGAAAAAGAAAGAGAAAGAAAAAGAAAGAGAAAGAAAAGAAAGAAAAAGAAAAAGAAAAAGAAAGAGAAAAAGAAAGAAGGAAAGAAGGAAGGAAGGAAGAAGGAAGGAAGGAAGGAAGGAAGGAAGGAAGGAAGGAAGGAAGGAAGGAAGGAAGGAAGGAAGGAAAAAGAAGAAAAAGAAATCACTCCTGACAGACTCGGGGGACTATATGGGATGCAGGGAATTGAACCTGGATCAGCTTAGTGCAAGGCAAATACCCTATCCACTGTGCTATTGCTCCAACCCTCAATGGTTAAATAGGGCTAACTTTATCTTTCTCTCTACCATCTCTTAGTCCCTTCTCTTGTTCTTTTTTTTTTTTTTTTTTTTTTTTTGTGGTTTTTGGGTCACACCCGGCAGTGCTCAGGGGTTATTCCTGGCTCCAGGCTCAGAAATTGCTCCTGGCAGGCACTGGGGACCTCCTGCATGAAAGGCAAATGCCTTACCTCCATGCTATCTCTCTGGGCCCCTTTCTCTTCTTATATTATTTGGTATCATTTAGGTAGAATTCTATCATTCAATGTATGTTTTACTGAGAATTTTAAATACAGTGGGACTTCCTACATAAATTTAGGAAATTAATCATTTCAAATAATGAGTTTCAAAAATTTTTTTGGTTTAGTCCTTTATTAATAAAAAATTCTTGGGCCAGAATCATAGTATAGGTAGGGTGATTGACTCTGATTTGAGGAGCAACTCTCCCAATCACTGCCAGCCATGTTTGGAGGATCATGCCTGCTGAGGTTTAAACCTGGGCTGACTGCATGCTAAGCGTGCACTACAGCTCTATTTGACTATCTCTCAGGCACAGTATTCCTGGTTTAATGATTTTTTTTTGAGTGGAAATATTTTCTAAACTCTTCTAACATTTTCTTCAGTGCCACTTGTTCTTTCTGCATTCCATTAGTTGTATGAATCTGCAGAGTTTCAAAGTGCTCCCTTTCTTGAGGACACAGGCACAATTTTATTATTATTATTATTATTATTATTATTATTATTATTATTATTAATATTTTGGTTTTTGGGGCAGCGCTCAGGGGTTACTCCTAGCTCTATGCTCAGAAATCGCCCCTGTGGTTTCCCCAGGGCGAGGCTCACCCATTGCACTCCGGGTGTGCTGACCCCTTTGACTTCCCCAAATGTGGGAAACTCAACTGCATAATTTGTGGTAGTGGGGGACTGCGTGCGCGCTCTCCCCTATAAAATTAAAAAGAAAAAAAAAAGAAGAAATCGCCCCTGGCAGACACAGGGCACCATATAGGGTGCCGGGATGTGAACCACCGTCCTTACCTCCATGCTATCTCTCCGGCCCTACAGTATTAGATATCAGTGCCTAACACTATGCTTTGACAGAGTGATGCCAAGACCTTATGGGATAAGGTAAGTATTTATCCCATGCCCTATATTTAGTTGTTCTTTACTAGCATTTCTGGTTTTCTTATTGTGATTTTTATTTTCTCTTCCTCATTAGGCTGACGACTGTCTCTGTTCTACAGTCAGAATTTCAGTAGCCCTAAAGAGCCCTTCTCTCATAGTTTTCCTCTTAATATCTTATTTCTATTCTGCCAAAGGCTTAGAAACTAGATAATCCTGGCTATGTTGTTTGTGAAGTGAGAGTAAATAGCTCCTGAAAAGGGCCTTAAAGCTTTCTGATGGGAAAGTTGGTGAACTTTCTCTGCTTTCTCTGCAGGGGCTTTTGCTGGCAACTGTCTTGCCTCTTATTGCTGACATCCTGCTTCCTGTCTCTGCTGAGGTAGCTGGGTTTATGTTAGGCAAACAGGTGAGGAATAATTGTCTTTTCCCCTTTCCTTTATAAAATTTTGTCAGAGGTACTATAAAAATCTTGTTTTCACTTGAATAGGCAAATTCTTTTTTTTTTTCTTAACATATTCTTAGAGCTGTTAGTGCAGCACATTGCAAATCAGAACTGTAATAACCACCATAGAACCACAGAATACCTTTGGGCATTTTGATGATTTAAGATGCAAACTATAGCACTGACCTTTGGGGCTTTTTGAACCACAGCTGTCAGTTTAAACAAAACTCCAAACCTAATTAAACTTTTCTTGGATGCAGTACTAGTTTCAAAACTGGTTAGACAGCTTTGAAAACTTAATGACGTACTTCTTCACTAGAAAACAAATAAAAATATTAATACTTAGTATATGTTCTTTAAGGCTAAACTTACTAAAATTGTATTATTTTTTGAAAAACTTCCTGTAGAACAATTTGCTGCACATAGATTAATTATAATATTTACAAATTTTCTACACATAGTTGCTACAAAGAGAAAATGAGGTCAGGCACTTTTTTCCTATACTTCTTTCCTCTTCTCCCTTTCCCATTTGTTATTCCTTCTGCTTTTTCTCTTTCTTCCCTATTTTCTCTCAGTCCTCTTTAGGTGTTCTTAGTTTCCTATCACTGTGCATTTGAATATTTAAGTAAATATAGTCAACCTTTTCAATATTCACTTGGCCCTTAAAAGAAACTGAATCCTTATATTTTTTTCATCCATGAATCACTTTTAGGTTATCTATGAATACAATGAATTTTCCTTTCATAAATATTTATAAGGTACTTTCAAGGTACCAGGTATTGGAGAGATATGATTTCCTGTGTGTGTACATTTAAATGTGTTGAAGTAAAAGGAACATTTCTGTATGTGAATTGTTTAGTAGGAGTCAAGTACAGAATAACAGGTTAGTGTCAGTCAAGGTAGCCTTGCATGCAGAAGGACAGTGGTTCGAATCCCGACATTCCATATGGTTCCCCGAGCCTGCCAGGAGCAATTTCTGAGTAACCCCTGAGCACTGCCAGGTGTGACCCAAAATCCAAAAACTGAAAAAAAAAACCCACATCATTTCTTGACTGGCATCTAATTTATTTTAGGTCCCATATTCTCTATTGCAATTTCATTATTCTTCCCTCCTTCCTTCCTTCCCTTCTTCCATTCCTTCCTTCCCTTCTTCCATTCCTTCCTTCCCTTTTTTCTTCCCTTCCCTCCTTCCTTCCTTCCTTCCCTCCTTCCTTCCTTCCTTCCTTCCTTCCTTCCTTCCTTCCTTCCTTCCTTCCTTCCTTCCTTCCTTCCTTCCTTCCTTCCTTCCTTCCTTCTTTCCTTCCTTCCTTTATTGTTCTTAGAGATCTTGGATTTTCTTGTACATTTCCTTTGATTTTTAAGATTAATTTTACTCTGGCTTTTACTTAACTATGGCCCTCATTATATGCTAGTATACTCTACATCTTCCTCTATTTTGATTTATTGAATAGCAAGAAAGGATACTTGGGAAGTAAAACATTTAAAAAAATTCACTTCAATAATTTCATTATTTTAACTTCATATAAATAATAATGACTGCATGCAATAAATGGTAGGTTAGAACTTATTTTATTCAGAATATTGGCAGCTATTTTTAATCATCTTCTAAGATGTGTAGTTCAAGTGAGAAATGTAATAATGTTCTGTTCATGTCCCCTCAATCCCTATTCTTAACCTCTGCCCTCTATTTTTTGATCTTTGGGTAACATCTAGCCATGTTCAAGGGTTATGCCTGGTGCTGTGCTTAGTAGTGATCCTGGTAATGCTCAGAGGCAGTACTAGGCATTCAAATCAGGATTAGCAGGAAGATGGAAGGCTACTATACTATTTCTATGGTCCTTATTTCTGTTCCTTTTTGGTGGCATTTTTTATTTACCTCTATAAAAGTTTTATTTTAGGTTTTGGGAACACTTGGTGATCCTCAGAGTCTCTGACAACTCAGAGCTTGAGTGTCACTCCTTGTAGTCTGAGAGGATCATATGGTGCACAAAATTGAACCTAGTGTTTTTTTTTAAATCAAGTTAAAAGATTTTTTAAATTAAATCACTTTGAGATAGAATTAGAAAGTTGTTGATAGTTGAGTTTCAGTCAAAGTTCCAACACCTATGCATTCACCAGTGTTTATTTCTTGCACCAAGTTGCCCAGTTTATCTCCTGTCCCCTGCATTCTTCTACCCAGCCTGCTTCTATGGCAAGCATTTTTATTGTCTCTATTGTGGAGGGGGGTTAGGTCATACCCGGCAGCGCTCAGGGGTTACTCCTAGCTCTATGCTCAGAAATATCTTCTGGCAGACTCGGGGGACCATATGGGATGCTGGGATTCAAACCACCATCTTTCTGCATGCAAGGCAAACACCCTACCTCCATTCTATCTCTCCAGCCCCTATTCTCTCTATTTTTTAATATACACTTTTGTTTATTATTTTCTAGATTGTGACACTTAATTGGTTTTTTAAAAATTTTTTACTTAAAGAAAATGCATCTTGTAATTGACATATCTGATCATAATACATTTGTTTCAATATAAGGAATGCAAAGTTATAGAAAAATAGAAAGAAAATAGAAAGAAAAACTAAAACATAAAAGGGAAGAGTAGAAAAAAAGAGCGAAGAAAAAGTTCAATAGCAAGTATATTTATCAAAATTATAGTATCTCCAAATAAGTCATTAATACAATAGCAGAAGGTCTAATAAGATTTTTAAGAGGTAAAAATACAATAACAAAGTGTGTGTGGGGGCAGTTGTTTTTGTTTGCATAGGCTCGGCAAAATATGGGGAAAATAGAAAGGAAAAATCTTTGGCCTAAAAAAAAGGGGGCAGATTTTACCCATGAAGTATCCTGGCATAGACCAACTATAGGCTCCAGGCATACTAAGTTGTATAACCCCAAAGTCTTTCTCTATGGTCCCAGTAAAAGCTCTTCACAATCATGGTTGTTGCTATCAGATTTCTAAAGTTAAAGATCCTGGTTTCTGTATAGATCCTATGTTAGAGTCAGGGTGATATAGAGTATCATCTGGTTTCATCTCAGCATTAGGTGGCAATGCAATGAACCCTGCCCTGAAAGCAGGTTGTTGCTGTTACCAGGTCATCAGGGTGTTATAAGAACCCATTCTGGAGTAAGTTGATGCAAGGGCAACAAATAGGGCCTTCCCTGGTAGAAGTCTGATTCCTGGTGCTGGTATAGAAATCCGTGCTGTTTCCATAGGTGGAGTTCAAGGTTCAGGGTGAATGGTCAATATCTGATCTTCTGAAGCCTAAGTTAAGTCACTATGACAAGTTTTCAGGGTGTAAGGCCCCAATCAATATAAAATTTATGTGTTCCTATCTCTATTAAGTAATAACTTGTTTGCACATGTAAGATTTCCCCTTTTTAATGTGCCTGTACAAAAAGAAATGATGCCACATGATATTACTGGTGCATATGGGGGCAATGATAACAAGCCAACAAACCATATAACCTGGTTCTAACATGAACTCAGAACACTGGAGAAACTTATCTACTAGAATACCCTGCTAAACAGATCCCCCCAAATGGGGGAAATTGCCACCACATAAGAAGATAGACAATAGGAGTTATATCTATTAACAGAATACATCTAAAGAAATATTCAAAGGAGATATACATGTCCTCTTTAGGTCTTTTGAAATAGTCGGGGGTGGATAAAATCCAGAGTACAGCTTTAGACTGTTATTTGGTCTTGTGGAGTCTTGTGGAGTCTTGTGGAGTCTAAAAATGGCTCCCAGTTGTCACCTATCAGGAAATGTCCTCGAGTTAGAGGCTTCCCAGAAACCGAATCTGGTAGTGAGCAAAGGGAAAAGGGGACCACCAAGATCAAATCAGCAGCAGTGGTAATGGCAGCTTCTTCTCAGGCGGAGAATATATCTTTTCACTTTGGGAGCTAGTTGGCAGTTGGCTGGGGTGGGGTGAATGTTCTGCTTCCTGAGGAGATAAGAATTGAGGGTAAAAAGGGATGTATAGGTGAAAATAACAGATGGGGGTGAGAGACTGAAGGGCTATAAAAGAATTTGTAAGATAGTAAGCGAAGGGGGACAGTATACAACATAGACAGATATTATATATATTACAGATGGACATTAGACAGACATTGAGGTGGCCAACACATACACTCATGCACACATATAGACAGACACTGAGAATGGATTCACAGATTACAGTTGAAAAGCTGACCCAGGTGAAATAGAACAGAATGCTAAAGCCAGCATGTCAGATGTAAAGGTTTTACATTTTTAGGTCAATCATGATTGGTGAGTGTAAACTTTACCGAAGAAAGGCTTCATGGGTTAGATTGTGTATAGAGCATTTTTTTTGTGTGTGTTTTGGGTCACACCCGGCAGTGCTCAGGGTTACTCCTGGCTCTATGCTCAGAAATTGCTTCTGGAAGGCTCGGGGGATCATATGGGATGCCGGGATTTGAACCACTGTCCTACTGCATGAAAAGCAAACGCCTTACCTCCATGCTATCTCTCTGTCCCTATATAGAGCATTCTTAAAAACAATCATAATTTACAAGTTTAGAAAAATAAGTGATATGGTAATGAGCACTGTAAGAGAAGTCTACACCATGAAATATCATTTAGTGGATCTTGAGTGTCCAGGTTCATTTCCTAAAAATAATCTAAAATCATGAGCATCATGGTATAATGGTAAACTACCTACAAATGAACACAGATTACAATAACATATTCAATGAGCAAGCTCCATAACAGGAGTTCATGGCATGCAGTTGCATATTCCATTGCTATCTGTGGACATAAACATTAGATTTTATTAGCAGGAATAATCAAGAACAAAATGACTACATTAGAAAATTTGTTGTGACATTATCATAATGAGCCCTGTATTCTGAGTCTAATATAGTATAGCATTGCAATGTGGAACTGGAGTGACCAACCTAAGTACTACTGTGGACAAACAGATCAAGGAGTTATTATAGACATAGTAAAATTAAGACATTAAAACTGCTTAATAGCAAGCACTGTAGGGTGAGTAAATGGCTTCCAAACACATTCGTCACCCATTTCTGTGGATAAAATTATTAGAACATTATTTATAGGCACCTATAAAGAGCAATTGACTGGACACCTGCTCAATCTTAACAGCAGTATCTGTTCTTGATGGGAGAGTTTAAACCATTGATATTTAAGGAAACTATTGACAGAAAGGGTTGTTGTGCCATTTTATTGTGAAGGGTTATTGTTACATTTGGGGATTTGGTTTGTGTAATTGCTCTTTGAGTTGCTCATTTAGGGTCAGTTTGAATAGTGCATATTGTGAGTTCTTCTTTGTCTGAGAATGTTTTTAACCCTCCTTCCCATGTAAATGAGAGTTTTGCTGGGTAGTGAACTCTAGGTTGAACATTAATTTCAGTTAGTAGTTTAAATATGTCATTCCACTCTTTTCTTGCCTAGATTGTTTCAAATGGAAGAGCTGGTTTGATTCTTATGTTTTTTCCTTTATACTTGAGTTTTTTCTCCCTTCTTTAAAGTGTCAATATCTCTCTCTCTTCTTTTTTTTTTTTTTTGCCATTTGGATTACTAAATGTCTTGGTGTTGTTCTGTTATGGTTTATTTTGTTTGGCACTCTTTCTGCCTCTTGTATTTGTAGAGAAATCTTTCCCAAGGGTGGGGAAGTTCTCTGCTATTATCTTCCTCACTACTTGTTCTTCTTTTCCCTTTTCTTCTCTTTTCAGAATTCCTAAGATTAGAGATTATTTCTCGTTTTTGTTTATAAAGTACCTTACATTTTCTTCTAGTGTTTTATTTCTCTCTCTCTCTCTCTCTTTTTGACTTCTTTATCACTGCTGGCATGTAATTTGTCTTCAAGTACATCTATGCGATTATCCACCTGTGTAATTATATATTACAGCTTGCTAACAAATTTTTCAGTTCCATTGGTATGGATTCTTTCATCTTCTGAAAGAGTTCTTCATTGAGTTTTTTGAATTATTCACCTATAGATTTCCTAATTTCGCAGGCCAGTGACTTTTTGGTTTCCATTACTAAACTGTTAAGTGTTGATTTTAGGTCCTCATCTATAAAGTTCAGGCATTTTTGTGGACTTGGATATTTGCCAGGATTTCTCTCTGTATCCCTCCAAAGTAGATGTCTTCTTTAGCTTCCCCATTGATCTTTACATTTAATTGTTTAGAGCAATGGTCCTCAAACTATGGCCTGCAGGACACATATTGTATTTATTCCCATTTTGTTTCTTCACTTCTAAATAAGATATATGCAGTGTGCATAGAAATTTGTTCATAATTTTTGTTTTTACTATGATTTGGCCCTCCAACAGTCTGAAGGACAGTGAACTGGCCCCCTGTTTAAAAAGTTTGAGGACCCCTGGTTTAGAGTGTTGGAATATCAGGGTATTTAAGAAAGTACCATATTTTCTGGCATATAAGATCACTGGGTGTATAAGAGACCCCCTACTTTTCCTGTTAAAAATTAGGGTTTGGGCTATATTCTCCATATAAGACTACCTCTCTTTTAATGCACACGGAATGGAAATTAAAAAATGTAAGAGAAAAGAATAGAACCCTCAAAGATTAACAGTATATGTTTAATAAAGCTAGACTTTGGAGTGCCAAAAATTATTTTACATTTGTCATTTGTAGTGAGTGACTGTGATTTTTTAATTGTAATTTCTATTGAGAGTAGGGAGATGGGGCTCCTCCAAGAGCAGCTGGCTGGGGTTCAGTGATTAATAGGACTGCTAGAGGGAGACACAGTGCTTCCTCTGTGTCCCATAAAAGCTGAACAGAGAACAGACCACCAGGAAGGTGCATACCTGGCAGCTGGATGAGATAAGGCTCTCAGTAACTCAGCTCCTCTGTGTGCTCTGAAAGATGAATCAGGACAAGCACTGGAAAGTTGCATACAAGTTGCAATGACACCTGGCGGCTGGATAAAATGCAGCACTTGGTAACTCAGCTCCTCTGTGTGCCCTGAAAGATGAATAAGAACAAGTAGACGACTGAGTACCGGAAAGTCGCATACCAGCAATGACACCTGGCAGCTGGATGGGAAGCAGCACTGAGTAACTCAGCTCTCCTATGTGCCCTCAAAGATTAATTTGGACAAACAGAGGGACTGAGTAATGACTCCTGGCTAACTGGATGAGATGCAGCGGTAAGGGGGGGGGGCAGATCATTCATCCCTAAAGCTGGAGTAAGTTTCAATATGCCGTATACCAGTATATAAGACAACTCCTGACCTTTAAGAAATTTTTCATGGATTAAAAAGTTGTTTTATATGCTGAAAAATATGGTAATCTATTGAATTTTTTGTATGAAATGTGACTCTTCTTAGAGCTTATTTTTCTAAACTAGCAAGGTTGTCTAAGTATGGTAAAAATATTACACACTAGTTTCTTGATTTGCTCAGTTGGTCTTTGAGCTGTATATTTTCTAAGTGAAAAAGTGCTAAATCCAATCTGCCATGAAAACTATGCTATAAATTGAAGTAACTTCAATTTGGGAAAAGGAGGACTGATAGGAAAGAAGAAGTTGGCCCAGAAGTTGGCTGGGAAAAATAAAACCTAAAAGGACACCTCATTTGCATTTGATGAAAGGGATTAAAGCATGAGGTTCACTATTTCTCCATGTCACAAACCTGGCTGGCCCCAAAGGGCAGATGAACAGTGATGGCACCAGAAAGGAGGAGGCTGAGGGAGCTTGGTGGAGGGCATTAGGACAGAAACCTCCCTGTTCCTGCCCCTACCCAGACCTGACTGTTCCCAAGGAGCAAAGATTCAGCAGTGGCGCTGGAACCCAGAAGTTGGCTGGGAAAAGACATAAAAGGATAGTAATGGCAATGGAACCTAGAAGGAGGCCTGGAAAGGCGCTCTTTCCTTCCTTCCTTCCTTCCTTCCTTCCTTCCTTCCTTCCTTCCTTCCTTCCTTCCTTCCTTCCTTCCTTCCTTCCTTCCTTCCTTCCTTCCTTCCTTCCTTCCTTCCTTCCTTCCTTCCTTCCTTCCTTCCTTCTTCCTTTCTTTCTTTCTTTCTTTCTTTCTTTCTTTCTTCTTTCTTTCTTTTTCTTTCTTTCTCTCTTTCTCTCTCTCTCTCTTTCTTTCTTTCTTTCTTTCTTTCTTTCTTTCTTTCTTTCTTTCTTTCTTTCTTTCTTTCTTTCTTTCTTTCTTTCTTTCTTTCTTTCTTTCTTTCTTTCTTTCTTTCTTTCTTTCTTTCTTTCTTTCTTTCTTCCTTCCTTCCTTCCTTTCTTCCTTCCTTCCTTCCTTCCTTCCTTCCTTCCTTCCTTCCTTCCTTCCTTCCTTCCTTCCTTCCTTCCTTCCTTCCTTCCTTCCTTCCTTCCTTCCTTCCTTCTTTCCTTCCTTTCTTCTTTCTCTCTCTCTTTCATTTTTTTCTTTTTGGGGGGTTGTAGGCCACACCCTGTGGTGCTCAGAAATTACTTCTGGCTCTGAGCTCAGAAATCACTCCTGGCAGGCTCAAGGGACTATATGGGAATCTGGGGATCAAACCCAGGTCTATCACATGCAAATTGAACACCCTACCTGCTGTGCTATCACCCTGACCTTATCAGCAACCCTTTTCTAATAATTCATGTTTCTTGGTTTTTGGAAATCACCTTTAAAATATTAAATCTTTTATTTCATTTTATCAGTTCTCTCTTTTTTTTGGTGGGGGTTGGAGGTTGGGCCACACCTGATGATTCTTAGGGTGTTACTGCTGTCTATGCACTCAGAAATCGGTCATGGCTTGGGGTACCATATGGGGCATCGGGATTTGAACCACAGTCTGTCCTGGATCGGCTTTGTGCAAAGCAAATGCCCTACTGCTGTGCTATTGCTCTGGCTCCCAATTCTCTTTTTGAACTTATACACTTCAATATTGGAATCTCTGAATCTATGCCAATTTTCTCATAGTCTCCTCTTTGTTCTCAATTTTAGTTTCTTTGGATGTATTCAAGCATTCATTCTTACCAGAATATTTTGGTTTCTATAAGATTTCTGTCCTTGATTGGAAGAGAGAATCATTTAATTGTATCAAGTAAGGTCTCTGTAGATTGTTAGGCCTACTTTATACTCACTACTGAATGTTGGTGACTGATTCAAAAAAATTGTTTTTTTTTGTTTGTTTGTTTTTTGTTTTGGGGCCACATCCTTTGTGGGGTTACTCCTGGCTATGCGCTCAGAAATTGCTCCTGGAGTTGGGGGACCATATGGGATACCAGGGGTTCTAACTTGGTCCATCCTAGACTAGTGCTTGCAAGGCAGACGCCTTACTTCTAGCGCCACTGCTTTGGCCCCTGTGATTTCAAAATTTAAAGGATTATGATTTGTTTTACTTTAGCTTTGTAAATTGCATTAACATGTCTTTTGAAGTTTGTGGTAAATAATAAGAAATATTTACAAGACAGTTGTATGTGAGCATATCAATGTCTCTTGTTTTATATAGACACATATTTATTTGGAGACTGGCAACAGGTTCTATGCATGACAGTAGAAGTCACAAGAACAAACAACCATTTGTATAATGCATTTTGAAGTTCTTAGTGTCTGTCATGTCCAAAGTAAACTTCCATATATTTGTTTCCAATTTGAAGATGTTTATTTAAAACAATGCCTTCTTATAGTGAAAGCTTATCTAAGATAATTGTTTTTACAGAAAAATTTAAAAGAAATAAAAAGAAACCCTCTTTTAAATGAGAAGATGAAACTTCAAAGAAATAGAAATGAAAGGGGCCAGCGAGGTGGCGCTAGAGGTAAAGTGTCTGCCTTGCAAGCGCTAGCCAAGGAAGGACCGTGGTTCGATCCCCCGGCATCCCTTATGGTCCCCCAAGCCAAGGACAATTTCTGAGCGCTTAGCCAGGAGTAACCCCTGAGCATCAAATGAGTGTGGCCCGAAAAACCAAAAAAAAAAAAAAAAAAAGAAATAGAAATGAGAACCAATGAATCATCACTCAGGGTGCAAAGTAGCTCACAGATAGTTTGCTTCCTGATTTATTTAGTCCCATCAATTTATATAGGAAGTATCTGAATAAAAATCAAATTAATTTAAATTGTAATGCTTAATATATTAAATACATTGAATTATATATTATTAAATAGCAGTCTTACTAAGAAAGATGTGTACCTTAAGTCAGTGGAAAGTTTATTATTCTCCAAAGGTAATTATGCTAGATTTGTGATGGCTGACTGGGACTTATTCATGCTAGTAGAGATCATACTGAAGCATATAATTTTTCACTTATCAATTGTTTCCTAATTTCTGAATTTATACATATGATTGAATCTCTAATCTTTTGATAGGTTTGGGAAGTGTGACTGAGCTGTTTGGAACTCTTAGACTGGCATACTGCGTCAGTCTCTCATGCACCAACTCATTAAAACACATGCCTTGCTAGGACAGCTGTCCCAGGGGTTTTGACAAAAGACTAGGAAAGCAAGAATCATTTCCAAATACCACTCTTGAATTCTGATACTGTTAAGTTAGGTGTTAAGTGTAAAGGCCAAATTGAGAAAGCAATATAGAACTCTGCCACTTTAATGAACAAAGTGGTTAGTTCTAAAGATCCAATTATTATCTGTCACCTATATAGCCTCTTTGATATGGATGTTACAGGAAATGTTGAAGATGTTCAAAGAACTCATAGAAGCCATGGAACAGACTGCCAATAAGATTCAGAAGGATATGAGCATAGGAATGTGAAACATCAAACAAAAATGACAAAATGAAAAACTTGGAAGGTAAAATGAACAACTCACTGGAAACTTCACCATTTGAGTTACAGCTGCTGAGGACAGAATCGGTGAGCTGGAAGATGAGCTGCATAACACCTCCATAAAACAAAAATTAAAAGAGCTTAAGAATAAACCAAAGATGGAAAATTACTTAAAATAAGTATTCAGGCATAAATTCAGTAGAAACAATGTAAGAATAATTGGGGGTATCAGAGCACTAGGAAGAAAACCCTCTTGAAGAATAAACTATCAAAGATATCATGGCTGAGAAATTCCCAGAGCTGAAGAGTGCATAAATTTACATTCTGGGTGCTCAGAGTATTAGTTAAAAGATACCCAAACAAAAACTCACTAAGACACATCATAGTCACAGTGATGAAACCCATAGATAGAGATAGAATACTGAAAACAGCCAGAGCTAAGAGGACAATAACATAAAAGAAAGCATACTTAATATCTGTAGCAGGGAGGGCCTGAGAGATAGCACAGCGGTAGGTGGTTTGCCTTGCACGCAGCTGATCCAGGATGGATGGTGGTTTGAATCCCTGCATCCATATGGTCCCCAAGTGCCTGCCAGGAGCAATTTCTCCCTTCTGTGCTCTCTGAGCACAGAACCAGGAGTAGTAACCCATGAGTGCCACCAGGTGTGACCAAAATAAATAAATAAATAAATAAATAAATAAATAAATAAATAAATAAATAAATATAATATTTATAGGAGGGAGATGGTGAACATTGGTGATGGGAATGCTGCACTCTGAAGGAGGGTGTTCTTTTTATGATTGAAATCCAACTACAATCATGTTTGTAGTCATGGTGCTTAAATACAAATATTATTTAAAAAAAGATTTATAGCAGGCTTATCAGAAGGAATTCTCTATGCTTGAAGGCAGTGGTGGGATAGAGTGAAAAAACTCAATAAAATGAATGCCTTATCAAGAACCTTTCACCCAGCCAGGCTTTCATTCAGGTTTCAAGAAAGGATAGACAGCTTCATGGATAAACAACAGCTCAGGTACTTACAGACTCAAAACCAAACGTAAAAGAAGAAAGTGGCTACTTTAGGGCAAGACAAACTCCATACACACCAATGTTCTACAGAAAGATGGTACAAAAATCCGATGTCAGTAATATCTCTCAATGTCAACAGACTATATGCACCAATAAAGAGATACATAGTGGCAAAATGGATCAGAAATTTGAATCCGAGATTTTTTTTGCCTGCAACAGATTTGAATAGTTATAGTAAACACATAGACTCACAGTAAAGTTGTAAGACAAACCTTTAACCAAACAACTCTTGTAAAAAGGTTATGGTTGTCATACTAATGTCAGGTGTCATACTAATATCATACTAACTTCAGGCTTAAAAAGTTATGAGGGGCCAGAGTGACAGCACAGTGGTAGGGTGTTTGCCTTGCACATGGTCAACCAAAAATGGACCCAGGTTTGATCCCTGGCATCTCATCTGGTCCCCTAAGCCTGCAAGGAGCAATTTCTGATTACAGAGCCAGGAGTAACCCCTGAGTCCTGCAGTGTGGGCCAATAACCAAAGAAGGAGAAGAAGAAGAAGAAGGAGGAGGAGGAAGAAAAGATTACGAGAGAGAGAATTTCATTTCTTAATAATAATCAAGAAATATAAACTCAAAGAAATCACACTCCTAAATTTATATGCACCCAATGAGGGGCCAGAAAAAAATTTAAAACAACTTTTAGTATACCTGAAGAAAGGCACCACTCTGTCACCTCATTATAGATCAACATGGCTAAAACTCAACAAAAATATACTGGCTTTGAAGGAAGAAATGGAAGAGATGAGCTTAGAAGATAACTATATCTATATATCTATGTATCTATATCATCTCTTTCTCTATATCTAGATAGAAATTTTCATCCTTCAAAATCTGAATACACATTATTTTCCAATGCACATGGACATTCTCTAAAATAGACCACATATTGCACTACAATATTCATAAAATCAGGAGAATAGAAATTGTATCCACTGTATTCACAGATCACGATGCACTACAAAAATAGAAGTGAATTACAAACAGACATAGGGCAAAAACTTTAACACCTGAGAATTAAACAGTTCACTTCTAAATAACCAGTGGGTCAGAGATGAAATTAAAAGAAAATCAAAAGATTCTTGAAAACAAATGAGAAAAAAGACACTATCAGAATTTTTGGGACACAGTAAAAGCAGTATTATTAACAGGAAAGTGTATAGCTTTTTAAGCATTCATTTGGAAGGAAGAAAGAGCCAACTTAAATACTTAGTGGCACAGCTTAAAAGATTGGAAAAGAAACAACAAAATGAACAAAAAATAGTTATGAAGAAGGAAATAATAAACTTAGAGTGGTAATTAATGAGATAGAAATCTAAAACAATCCAAAAGATTAATGAAAGCAAGGATTGGTTCTTGGAAAAATACACAAGATCCACAAAGCATTAGCAAGACTCACAAAGAAAAAGAAAGAAACTGAATAAACCAAACAAAAAATGAAAATATGGGAGGTCACTATAGATATTACAGAAATTCAAAGGGTAGTCAGAGATTGCTTTAATGTTTATTTCACAAAACAAAGGAACCTGGAAGAAATGGGAAAATTGTTGACTTCTTATAACTTTCCAAGGTTGAAACAAGGTGATCTGAAATATCTGAACAGATGTATCACTATTGGGTAATTTGAAAAGATAACCAAAAAGCTTCCACCAAAAAAATTGCCCAGATGGATTCACAAGTTAATTCTTTTAAACTCTTAAAGATGACCTACTGCCAACACATTTCAGGCGCTTTCAGGAAATTGAAGAAACAGAAATACTCCCCAAAAGTTTCTATGAAGGTAACATCACAATGATAACAAAAGCAGACACAGATACCACAAAAAAGAGAACTACAAGCCAATGTATCTGATAAATATGCAATATTTATATAATATAAATATATTATATAATTATATTATATAAAATATATAAATATATTATATATTATTATGTTATATTATATATCATAATATAAATATAATATAAATAAATAAAGATGCAAAGATCTTCAACAAAATACTAACAGATAGAATCCAATTAATCAAGAAGATTATATACCATGACCAAGTAAGATTCATCCTAATGGTGCAATATAGTTTAACACACACAAGTCAATTAATATAATATACAATATCAATAAAAGAACAAAAGCCATATGATCATATTAGTAGATGCAGAGAAAGCCTTTGTCAAGACCCAGCACCTGTTCAAAATGAAAACTATCAACAAGATGGGAATTGAATGATCCTTCCTCAATATAGTTAAGACAATTTACTGCAAATCTATGGCAAAAATTATACTCAATGGGAAAGAAACTAAAAGCCTTTCCTTTAAGATGAGACAAGGTTGTCCCCTATTGCCACTCCTATTCAATATAGACCTTGAATCAGTCAAAAAAAATATCATGGACATCCAGATTGGAAAGGAAGAAATAAAGCTCTCACTATTTGTGGATGAAATAATATGCTATTCTTAGAAAATCCTAAAAACTCTACCAAAAAGCTTTTAGAAACAATAAATTTGTATAGCAAAGTGGTGGGCTGCAAAATTAATATGCAAAAGTCTGTGGCTTTTCTATATGCAAATAATGAAAGAGAAGAAAGGGATATTAAAAATAACCATTCTCAATCATGCCTCTGAAAATCAAGTATCTTGGAGTTAACTAAAACAGGTGAAATACCTTTACAAAGAAAATGACAAAATATGGCTTTTAGTAATAAAAGAGGACACAAGGCAATGGAAACTAATACCATGCTTATGGATTGGGAGGATTAACATAATTGAAATGGCAATACTTCTTAAATTGTTGTACAGATTTAATGCAAAGAATACTCATGACATTTTTCAAATAAGTGAATTAAGTGCTCCTGAAATTCATATGGAAGAATAAATGTTCCAGCTCCTGAAATTCATATGGAAGAATAAATGTTCCAATTAGATAAAGCAATCTATGGGAAAAAGAAGGTTGAAAAAATCAATTTCTTCAATTTTAAACTGTACTAGAAAGCAGTAGTCATTAGAGCAGAATGGTACTGAAATAAAGACAGACTTTCAGATCAATGAAGCAGACTTCAATATTCTGAGAGTAATTCTCCAGCTTTACAATCAATTAGCCATTGATAAAGAGGCTAGAAATAGAAAGTGGATCAAGGAAAGCCTCTTCAACAAGTGATTTTGGAAGAACTGGTTAGCTACATACAAAAAATGCACTCAGACTTCTATTATAATATTGTGTACAAAAGTAAAATCAAAATGAATTAAAGACCTTGATATCAGATTGAAACCATAATGTACATAAAAGAAAATACAGGTAGAACACTCCATGATATTTAGGATAAAGGCATATTGAAGGAAGAATCTGGTTAAGCAAATGGAAGCAAAGATAAACCTAATGGGACTATATTAATCTGAGAAGCTTCTGCACCTCAAAGAAAATGGTGACTATGATACATGGAACAGGAGAAACTATTTGCCCAATGCTCATCTGACAAATGGTTAATTATGAAGATTTACATATGGTAGAACTTATCAAGAAAAAAATAACCCCATCCAAAAATGTGGAGAAGAGATGAACAGGTATTTTATCAAAGACTAAATACAGATAGCCAAAAGGCACATGACAAAATGCTCTGTATAACTAATCATTAGGGAAATGCAAATTAAAAATGTGATATCATCTTTTACCACAGAGACTGTCATGCATCAAAAAGAACAACAATCTGAGTTAGCACAGATGCAGTGAGAAAGAGAATCTCATTCACTGCAGGTGGGAATGCCTATTGGTCCAGCTTTTTGGAAAACTAAATGGATATTCCTCATAAAACTAAAAATTGAACTTCCATATGATCCCACAATATCACACCTAGGGAAATACCCTAGAAACCTAAAACACCATGCAGAAAAGGCCTCTCTATTTACATATTCATTGCAGCACTATTTACAATAGCCAGAGTACTGAAACAAGTTCCCAAGAAGAAATAAGTGACTAAAGAAACTGTAGTACATCTACACAATGGAATACTATGCAGCCTTTAAGAAAAATGAAATGATGGAATTTGTTTACATATGGACATTATTATGCTAAGTGAAATGAGTCAGAGGGAGAAGAATAGACATAGAATGATCTCACTCATTTGTGGGATATAAGTTAAAAAAAGCAGATATTGGGGCTGGAGCAGTGGCACAAGTGGTAGGGCATTTTCCTTGCATGCACTAACCTAGGACGGAACACAGTTTGGTCCCCTAGTGTCCCATATGGTCCCCCAAGCCAGGAGCGATTGATTTCTGAGCGCATAGCCAGGAGTTACCCCTGAGCGTCATTAGGTGTGGCCCAAAGGGCCAAAAAAAGAGCAGATATTATGACAATAATACCAGACAATAGAGATGAGTATAAAGAGGACCATTCCTTGGTGGAAGCTTGCCACAATAGGAAAGCAGTGCAGTCAGGGCAGTGAAGTGACTACTATGACTATGATAATAAACTGATCACTCTGAACAAGAACTGACCTTTGAAAGAAGATAAAGTGATATGCATAGAGCCCCTTCATTAACAATAATGCAAATGCATACATACCGCATTGCCTAACAGGCAAAAAAGCAGAGAGAGAAAGATAGAAGAGAGAGGGAGAGAGGGAGAGAGGGAGAGAGATGGAAAATATGGGCTTCAGAATCAGGCAAGGGGCAAGGATAGGAGGGAAACTGGAGGCATTGGTGGTGGGAAATGGGCAGTGATGAAGGGTGACGTACATTGTAAGACTGAAACTCAATTATGAACAACTTTGTAACCATGGTGTTTAAATAAGGTACTGAATAAAAATAAAAATAATTTGTGAATATAATTTTACTCTCTTAGCCTGTAAGGTGTCTGCTGAGAAATCTAATGATAACATAATTGGATTGGGGTGGTCTTTGTATGTTGCATATTTTTCACCTATCGGTGCTTAATATTATTTTGTTGACATGAATAGTTTAGTAATGATGTATGTTTTTGTATGTGTTTCTCTACATTGAGAAATTTGCTTTCTGTCTTACAGGACCTGAATTAAACAAACATTTTAAAAATGCATTAATAAATGCTTTTTAAAAGCAATATATAGTTTTATGGTTTAGGGCACGTCTGAGAAAATAAATATAAAAAGTAGAATGCTTGCATAAAACAGTGAATCTGGAAATATTTTATTTTTTGAATGAACTGTTAAAACATTGTGAAAAGTTATAATGTATACTTAGTAATAGTGCTTGTAGTAGTCTTGATGTTTAAATTTACATAATAGCTATTCATGGTTTTCTTTTTTTAAGAATCATATTTTTTTTCAGAAGTGACAGTTTACTAAACACAGGGTCCAGTCATCTAGAATAGCCATATAGAATTTTTTTTAAGTCAAATGTGTTTTAGAAGGGATGCAAAGCAGCCTGACATATTCTTGTGCCTGTAAGCAGGACTCTACAGGCCAGTGCCATCAGGGTTTTGCCTGCAGTAAGGAAGAGAAAGTCAATGCAAATCAGGACAGTTTGAGAAAGTAACCTGTGTGGACAAGTATTTGTTTAGGGCCATAAAAATGTCTTTTATTTCTAAAACTTGAACTTCATAGTAAGTTATTAAAAGGTAGTCATATTAAATAGCTCTGATTAGACCATAAGGGGCCTGTATTAAAGACTTTTAGCCTTGGCTTTATAATCATCATCATTTGGGGGAAAACTTGGATTGTGTAAGGAAGAAGGTGGGGGTTGCTCTCTTATTCCTTTTAAAAATGGTAGAAAGAGTTACTGGGACCACTTAACAGGCCAGAACAGTGTTGCTTTCTGTGGCTTTTCTGTCTGCAGGGAAATACTTTGAGGGAAAGACCTGGATTCTATTTTGAATGCTAAATAATAACACTTTTAGGTGCAAAGCTCTGCTTCCAGTGTCTAAAATTCAGATTTCTGATCTTCCCATGTTTTTCTGGCTCTGCCATCTTGAATTTTAAGTTATATATGTCACAAGGAATAACCACTGTAAAAAGCAATGTAAAACTTTTCCAGGATTTAGAAATTGGACAACCTACATTTTTATAGATTTTTCTAGTATTTAAAATTTTTTTTCAGTCACCTTCAAATTCTTACTCAGGGAGACATCCTAAAAGTAATAATTGTTAGGCCAAATACTGACTATAGTTCACTTATAAATTCACTGTGAGGGGTTGGAGTGATAGTCTAGTGGAAAGAGTGCTTTCCTTTCACACAGCTGACCCATGTTTGAGCCCTAGCATCCTATATGGCTCCGAGTCTGCCAAGATAATTACTGAATACAAAGATTAACTCCTGAGAACTCGGGGTATGGCGCAAATGCCCCACCTCCCAAATAATTCACTTTTATTTTATCTCCAGATCCCCAAATCTCAAGATTCTGATTCAAAATAATTTTAATTTAATCTATTATTTATTTATTTGTGTTTTGGGATTATACATGGCAATGATAGGAACTTCTAACTCTGCTCAAGGATCACTCTGGCAATGCAATTGTGGCACACACAATTATGTGTGGTACTGGAAATTGAGTTGATGTCAATTGTGTATAAAGCAACTGCCTTAATCTCTATACTATTTCTTTGGTCTTCAAATCCATTTCTTTATAGACTTTTAAAACTTTTCTTATATTTCTTTTTTTTTTTTTTCTTATTTGAGGTTTTGGGCCACATCTGACTTACTCAGGTCTTATTCTTGGTTCAGAGTGCCATGGTGCAAGGAATTAGACCCAGGTTGTCAAAATGCTAGGAAATCAAGTGCCTTGATACCTTTAGAGCAAAGTTTTAAGCATGAATATATTATATATTGTTAATTGACATTACTGAAAATCCAATAGAGAAATGGGCCTTGAGATTTCATGTAGAACTTTCTATTTTATGGACACTACAACTGAGGTGGGAGGAACCAAAAAAACTTGCTTTATTTAAAAAAAAATATATATATATATATATAATTTTTATTTAAGCACCATGATTACAAACATAGTTGTAGTTAGGTTTCAGTTATACAAAGGAACTCCCCTCTTTATCAGTGCAACCTTCCCACCACCAATGCCTCCCATCTTCCTCTTCCCCCATCCCTTGCCTGTATTCTAGACAGGCATTCTATTTCTCGCACTACCATTGTAATGATAGTTATTAGTGTAGTTATTTCTCTAACTGCATGCACCATTCTCTGTGGTAAGCTTCATCTTGCTTTTTTTGAGGGTAGTCATATATGTGTAGTACCAGGATTGAACCTTAAATGGCCATATGCAAACCCCTTACCCACATTACTATCTTTACAGTCCCAAAACAACTGGCTTGTTGATGAATGGTCTATGACTTTATAGTTTGAGCAGAATACACACACACACACACACACACATTGACTTTTATTTCTTTCTCACCACCTCAACAGAGTAGAGAATTTATTATAGCAACTAAAATGAGTGATTATCAAAATGACATTAAGAGATAAATATTGGGGGGCCAGAGAGACAGCATGGAAGTAGGGCATTTGCCTTGCATGCAGAAGGATGTTGGGTCTAATCTTGGCATCACATATGGTCCCCCGAGTCTGCCAGGAGCGATTTCTGAGTGTAGAGCCAGAAGTAACTTCTGAGCACTGCTGGGTGTGACCAAAAAACAAACAAACAAAAAAGAGATAAGTATTGAACCCTTTAACTATTAATATATTTCTTGTTTTTGGAAAGCAAATTTTAGATTTTAGTTTTGATTTTATCTTCCTTGTGTAGGCATATAATAGTATTTTATATTGTATCTGATTTAAAATTACCTATAATTTTAAACCCAGTAATACATCTGTAGAATTCAACAGCATAAAACTATATCAGAAGGTAGTAAAAGACAGGATTTTATATTTATATTTCTAATTTTAAATTATTACAAATAATTACTTTATTGGATAATACTACGTAGGCTAGACTCCTAGTATAGTGCTCACTACCATATTTCTTAGTATTCTCATCATGAAAATTATGTTTATCCCAAAATGCTCTATGCACAATCTAACCCTGAAAGCTTCATTTAGCAAAGTTCACTCCTGCTATCATTGAAGTCCCTAGAAACTGGAAAACTTTTTCCTTCTTAGGTATGGACCCAATTTATTTATTTTTATATCTTTATTTATTTTTTCCTCTTCTTTATTTTTCTTAAGCTATTTTTATTTTTCTTAATTCAATTATCTCTTTTTTAAATTTTTTTTACTTAAAGAAAATGTATCACATAGTTGACATAGTTGATCATAATACATTTATTTCAAGATAAGGGAAAGAAAAGTTATTAAAAAACAGAAAGAAGGGGCCAGAGAGATAGCACAGCAGTGTTTGCCTTGCAAGCAGCCAACACAGGACCTAAGGTGGTTGGTTCAAATCCCAGCGTCCCATATGGTCCCCTGTGCCTGCCAGGAGCTAATCTGAGCAGATAGCCAGGAGTAACTCCTGAGCACTACTGGGTATGGCCCAAAAACAAACAAATAAGAGACAAACAAACAAACAAAAAAACAGAAAGAAAATTAAAAAAAAAACTAAAAAATATAATGGAAGAGAAGAAAAAAGAAAGAAAAAATTCAGTAGCAAGTATATTTGTGAAAATTATTTTTATATCCAATAGTCATTAATACAATAACATAAAGTTTAACAAGCTTTTTTTTAAAGATAAGAGATAAAAATGCCATATAAATAGTGTGTGTTTGGCAATTAATATTGTTTGTAGAGGTACAACAAAATATGGGGGAAATAGAAATGAAAAACCTTTGGCCTAAAAAACAGGGAGGCCTTACCCATGAAATATCCTGGCATAAGACCAACTCCAGGCTCCAGGTATACTAAGCTGTTCAACCCTAAAGTCTTTTTCTGTGGTCCCAGTAAAAGCTCTTCACAATCACGGTTGTTGTTGTCAGGTTTCTGTAGTTAGAGATCCTGGTTTCTGTACAGATCCTATGTCAATGTCATGGTGACGTGAAGCGTATTCTGGTTTCATGATCAGATCAAATACCCAACCCAAAGTCAATGACAATAGAATCAGGCGACCCAAACTATAACAAGCTATAAACAAAAGGTATCTGTTACACTAGCAGTCTAGGGGGCTAAGAATGAAAGTATGGGATGCAGGCTGTGAACAGGGGTGGAGGGAGGTCAACACTGGTGGTGGAAATTGCCCTAATTCAGTCACTATGTACCTTAAATATAACTGTGAAAGACTTGTAATTCACACTGTTTTCAATAAAAAGTATAAAAAAATTACACTTTAAACACCATGATCACAAAGTTGTTCATGGTTGGATTTCAGTCATAGAATGCATACCCTTCACAAATGAATATTTTCCACCACCAATTTCCCCAGTTTCTGTCCCACCTATCCTCCTCTGCATGCCTCTGGAATAGACATTTTACTTCTCTCTCTCTCTTTTCTTTTTTTACACTGGTTTGCACTATTTCTAGTGAATGGATACCATGCATATCACTTTATCTCCTTTAAGCACCCAGAGTGATCAATTCCAACTATCATTGTCAAGTGAACCATTCACTACCCTAACTATATACACTACTCTTTGTGGTAGGCTTCCTACGATGAACTAGATCTCCCGATTCTCATCTCTATTGTCTCTGGATATTATTACTAAACTATATTTATTTTCCTTATACCCCACAGAGAGTGATATTATTCTATGTCTATCCTTATTCTCCTGACTCATTTCACTCATCATAGTAATCTCCATATCCATCCATGTATAAGAAAATTTTATGATTTCATTTTTCCTAATATCTGTGTAGTATTCCATTTGTGTACATGTAACAGAGTTTCTTTAGCTATTCATCTTTTGTCAGGCACTTACTTGGCTTGTTTCTAGTTTCTATTTAAATAATGCTGTGATGAGCATAAGAATGCAGAGAGCTTTTCTGCATGGCAACTTTGAGTTTCTAGAGTGTTATCCCTAGGAATGGAATTTCTAGATCATGTAGAAGATCAATTTCTAGTTTTCAAAAAAGGCTGGGCCAGTCTACATTTCCACTAGTAGTGAATGAGAATCTCTTTCTCCCCAAATCTGCACCAGCACTGGCTGTTCTTGTTATTTGTGATTGTGTGCCATTCTTTGTAGTTGAAATGGTATCGCATTGTTCTGATTTTCATTTTCCTGATGATTAGTGATGTGGAACATTTTTTCATGTGCTTTCTGGCTACTTGTATTTATATTTTGAGAAAATGTCTGTTCATTTCTTCTCCCCATTTTTGGATGGGATTATATACTTATTATTTTCTTGCTAAGTTCTATCAGTGCCTCGTATATCTTAGGTATTAACCGCTTATCAGATAGGTATTGTGTAAGTAGTTTCTCCTATTCATGGGTAGTCTTTGGATCCTTTCACTATTTCTTTGAAGTGCGGGAACTTTTTAATTTAATGTAGTCCCATTTGTTTATCTTTGCTTCCACTTGCTTGGACATGGTATTTGTATTTGAAGATGTCTTTAGTTTAATATCATTTAGTGTTATGCCTATATTTTGTTTATGTTTTCTACTAGTTTTCTTTTACTTTTCTTTTATGTTTTCATGTCTGATATCAAGGTCTTTATTTTGATTTGACATTTGTTTTTGGTGTTAAAAAGAGGTCTGAGTTACTTTTTTTTTTGCATTTAGCTGACCATTTTTATCAAAACCATTTGTCGAAGAGGTTTTCCTTGCAATAAATACATTGCATATTCTTGCCCCTTCATCAAAGATTAATTGGGAGTCAAGCTCAGAATATATGTCTATTCTACTGATCTGAGGGTCTCTCTTTATTACAATAGCATGTTGTTTTAATTACTACTGAATTAATGTACAGTTTGCATTTAGAGCAAATTATGCCTCTCATCTTATTTTTCCCAATGATTAATTTAGCTATTGGTGAACATTTATTGTTCCACATTAATATAAAGGGTGAACCACTTCTTTGAAAAATGTAATGGTATTCTTATAGGGACTGCATTAAATATGTGCAGTGCTTTGGGATATGTTGCCATTTTAATTATGTTAATCCTCCTAATCCATGAGAAGTATATTTGTCTTCATTTTTTTTCTGTCTTCTTTTATTTTTTGAAGCAATGTTTTGGACTTCTCTATGTATAGGTCTTTCATCTCCTTAGTTAAATTGATTCTGAGGTACTGGATTTTCTGAAAAATAATTGTGAATGGATTGCTTTTATAATGTATATAAAAATCCATGGATTATTACATATTAATTTTATACCTAACATTATACTATACAAATCTATTATTTCTAGAAGCTTTTTCATAGAGTCTCAGGATTTTCTAAGTATAGTATCATGCCATCTGCAAACAGTGAGAGCTTGACTTTTTTCCTTTCCTATCTGGATGCCATCAAATTATTTTTCTTGCCTGATTGCTATGGCAAGTACTTACAGTACTACTTGAATAGGAGTGGTCATAAGGGCAACCTGGTCTCGTGCCAGAATTTAGATAGAGGAAAATCTTTTAGTGTTTTCCCATTGAGTATAATGTGTACCATAGGTTTATGGTAAATGGCTTTGTCTATATTGAGAAAAGTTTCTTCAATTTCCATCTTGTTGAAAGTTTTTATCATGAACAGGTGCTCAACCTTGTCAAATACTTTCTTTGCATCTATTGATATGATCATATGTATTTTTTATTGATATGTTATGTTTACTGTGTTAAATTATCTTGTATCTTTAAGATGAATTATACTTGGTCATGGTATATAACCTTGATGAATTTTTTAATTCTCTTTGCTAGTATTTTGTTAAGGATCTTTTCATCTTTGTTCATCAGATGTATTGGTCTGTAGTTCTATTTTTTGTGGTATCTCTGTCTGCTTTTGATATTAGTTTAATGTTACCTTCATAGAAATTATTTGGGTGTGTTTCATTTTCTTCACTTTCCTGGAAAATTCTGAGAAGTATTAGTAGCATATTTTCTTTAGGGTTTGAAAGAATTCACTAGTGAATCCATTTGGCTTGGAATTTTCATTTTGAGAAGCCTTTTAATTACCATTTCAAGTTGCCTAATAGAGATATATATGTTCATATATTCTAGATCATCTTGGTTTAAACTTGGGAGGTGTGACAGGAGGAAAGATTTATTCATTTCTTCCAGGTTCTCTTGTTTTGTGGTATAAACATTCTCAAAGTAATCTATTGAAAAGCTATAAATTTTCCTCTTAATATTGCTTTTCCTCTGTCCCATAAATTCTGATAATTTATGTATTTGTTCTCATTTGTTTTCAAGAATTTTGATTACCTCTTTGATTTTATTTCTGACCAGCTGAATGTTCAGTGTTGAGTTGTTTAATTTTCAGGTGTTAAACTTTTTTCTCTGTGCCTGTGTGTAATTCACTTCTAATTTTAGTGCATCATTATCTGAGATGATAGTGGATAAAATTTCTATCTACTTGATTTTATGAAGAAATGCATTGTAGCCCAGTATGCAGTTTATCTTGGAGAGTGTCCACATGTTTTGGAAAATAATTTGTATCCAACTTTTGGGAAATTGAAAGTCCCATATCTCTCCATATATCTACTAAGCCCCTCTATTCTATTTCTTTCTTGAAAGCCAGTATATCCTTGCTGAATTCTAGCCTGATTCATCTATCAAGAGGTGACAGGGTCGTATTGAAGTCTCCCACTATTATTGTGTTGCTGTTGATGTCTTTCTTCTCATCTCTTAGCACTTGTATTTTACTGGCCACTCACTGAGTGAATATATGTTTGGGAGTGTAATGTGTTCCTGATGTACATATCTCTTAATTATTAAGAAATGCCTATCCTGGTCTCTTAAGGCATTTTTAAGCCTAAAGTTTGTGTCATCTGATTTTAGTATGGTCACCCCAGCATTTTTAAGAGAGTTGTTTGCTTAAAGGATTGTCCTCCAACCATTTTGAGTCTGTTTTTGCTGTCTGTCAATTCAGAGGTATTTCTTGCAGTAGAAAAATGTTGCATTAAAATTTCTGATTCATTTACTACTTTGTGCATTTAGTTAATTGATATTGTGAGAGATTATTGTCATGGAATTTTTTAAATCATCTTTTAATAGAAATTTGGTGTTTTTGGTTTCCACCTTGGCTTAAAATAGGCACGTCAGTTCTTTAAAGGTTGGTTTTAAGTCTTTAATATTTCTGAGCTGCTTTTTTTTTTTTAAACCCAAGAAGCAGTGTATCCTTTCTTTAAATCTTAATGAAAGTCTGGCTTGGAGAAGTATTTTTGGTAAAGCATTCATTTCATTGGGTTTTGTCACTATATCCCACCACTGTCTTCAGACCAGGAGGTTTGCTTGTGATAAATCTGCTGTGAATCTTAAATTTCTTCTTTCTATGTA